>NC_057814.1:217527031-217535109 GCF_018294505.1 Triticum aestivum
GGGCGGCAAGTGCGGCGGCGGCGGCGAGATGAGAGGAGAGAGAGAGGGGGGTATATATAGGAGGGAGGGGGGCTCCGGTGGCTTGGGGGAGGGGGCAAGCCGAGCGGGAGGCGGCTCCCGTGGCCATGGCGGACTCCGGCGGCGGCGGGCGCGTGCTGGAGAAGGAGCGGGGCGCGGGCGGGCCGGCGCTCGGCTAGGCTGCGACCCGGTCGGGCGTCGCGCGTTTTTTTTAAATAAGTTCCGCGGAAAATAATTCGTAGAAAAATAAATAAAAGTCAGAAAAATATAAAATAAATTTTCCCCGTCTAGTTAGAAAATCTAGAATAGGGTGAGCATTTTTTTAACACAAAATAAATATTTTGAAAACATGCAATATTTTTTAATGCAATAAAAATTGCAAATAAAATCCAAATAAATTCCAATAAATGATTTTAACATTTTTCCTCCAGTATTTCAATTGTTTTGGAGAAGTCATATTTTCTCCTCTCGTTTATTTTTAGAATGAAATATTATTCCGGAGAGAAAATAATTAAAACCAAAATCCTCGTCTTAATATTTGATGAAAATCAAATATGAAAATTCGAGAAAAATCCCCAACTCTCTCCGAGTGTCCTTGAGTTGCTTAGGATTTATCGAGGATTTGTCAAAATGCAATAAAACATGATATGCAATGATGATCTATGTATAACATACCAAATTGAAAATTTGGGATGTTACAAACCTACCCCCCTTAAGATGAATCTCGCCCTCGAGATTCGGGTTGGCTAGAAAACAGGTGGGAGTGGTCCTTCCGTAGATCTTCCTCTCGCTCCCAGGTGGCTTCATCCTCCGTGTGGTGACTCCACCGGACTTTGCAAAACTTGATAACCTTGCTGCGGGTAATTCGGCTGGCATATTCAAGAATCTTAACTGGTTTCTCCTCATAGGTCAAATCACTTTCCAGCTGAATCGCTTCCAGTGGCACAGTATCTCTCAATGGTATCTCAGCCATCTCTGCGTGGCACTTCTTCAACTGAGAAACATGAAATACATCATGAACTCCAGACAATCCTTCGGGCAATTCCAGCTTGTAAGCAACTTCTCCCATACGTTCCACAACTCTGTATGGTCCGATAAAATGGGGCGCTAACTTTCCCTTAACTCCAAAGCGCTTCACTCCTCGAAGTGGTGATACTCGAAGGTAAACTCGGTCTCCGACTTCGTGAACTGTCTCCTTTCGTTTAGAATCAGCATAACTCTTCTGTCTGGACTGGGCTACCTTGAGCCTATCGCGAATCAACCTCACTTTCTGTTCAGACTCCTTAATCAAATCTGGTCCAAACAACTGACGGTCTCCAACTTCGTCCCATAACAATGGTGTTCTACACCTCCTTCCGTACAAGGCTTCGAAAGGGGTCATCTTCAAACTGGTCTGGTAACTATTGTTATAAGAAAACTCCGCATATGGCAGGTTGTCGTCCCAACTAGATCCATAATCTAGTGCACAAGCTCTCAACATGTCCTCCAAAATCTGGTTGACTCTCTCGGTCTGTCCATCTGTCTGTGGGTGGAAAGCTGTACTAAATTCCAGCCTGGTTCCCAGTGTTTCATGTAACTACTTCCAAAACTTCGAGGTAAATTGGGTTCCTCTGTCTGATACAATGGTCCTCGGAACTCCATGCAAACATACGATCCGGGTCATGTATATCTTTGCCAACTTAGCACTGGTGTAAGTGGTCTTCACTGGAATGAAATGAGCCACTTTCGTCAATCGGTCGACTACAACCCATATTGAGTCATAGCCTGAACGAGTCCTGGGTAATCCTGTGATAAAATCCATGCCTATTTTATCCCACTTCCATTCGGGTATCGGCAATGGTTGTAGCAATCCTGCTGGCTTCTGGTGCTCTGCCTTCACTCTCTGACACACATCACAAACTGCTACATACTCTGCAATATCCTTCTTCATTCCGGTCCACCAGAAAGTATTCTTCAAATCCAAATACATCTTGGTATTCCCTGGGTGAATCGAGTACGGTGAATCATGGGCTTCCTGCAAAATCAACTTCCTGATCTCCGGATCATTTGGCACATATACGCGGTCCTCAAACCATAAGGTATCGTGCTCATCCTCATGAAATCCCTTGGCTTTTCCTTTGCTCATCTTCTCCTTTATCTCTTCAATCTCCTTGTCTGTCTTCTGAGCTTCTCTGATCTTTTCCATCAAGGTAGACTGAATCTCCAATGCCGCTAAATAGCCTCTTGGGACTATCTCCAAACATAGCTCGCGAAGGTCCTCGGCTAACTCCTGAGGTAACTCTCCTGTCATGAGGGTGTTGACATGACTCTTGTGGCTCAACGCGTCTGCTACTACGTTAGCCTTTCCAGGGTGATAATGCAATCTCATATCATAATCTTTAATGAGCTCTAACCATCTCCTCTGTCTGAGATTTAACTCTTTCTGCGTGAAAATATACTTCAAACTCTTGTGATCCGTGTACACCTCACAATGGTTTCCGATGAGGAAATGTCTCCATGTCTTCAATGCATGCACCACGGCTGCTAATTCCAATTCATGCGTAGCATAATTCTTCTCATGGGGTTTAAGTTGTCGTGAAGCATATGACACAACTCTTCCTTCCTGCATAAGCACTGCTCCAAGTCCTCGACGAGAAGCGTCGCAATAAACTTCATAATCCTTGCGTTGATCTGGCAGAATCAACACTGGTGCTGTAACCAATCGTTTCTTCAACTCTTGGAAACTAGCTTCACATTCCTCAGTCCAATTGAATTTGGTGTCCTTCTTTAATAGCTCAGTCATGGGCTTAGCAATCCTTGAGAAATTCTCGATAAATCTCCGGTAGTATCCTGCAAGTCCAAGAAAACTCCGGATTTCTCCAACTGTCTTGGGTGATTCCCAACTTGTCACTGTGTCAACCTTGGCAGGGTCTACTGCTATTCCTTCTCCAGAAATAACATGTCCAAGGAATCCAACTTCCTTCAGCCAAAACTCACATTTGCTGAACTTGGCATATAACTGATGTTCTCTGAGCTTCTCAAGTACCAATCGTAAATGCTCCTCATGCTGTTCTTCATCCTTGGAAAAGATTAAAATATCATCAATGAACACCACGACGAACTTATCCAAAAACTCCATAAACACTTTGTTCATCAGGTTCATGAAATAGGCAGGTGCGTTAGTCAGTCCAAATGACATAACGGTATACTCATACAATCCATATCTGGTGGTAAAAGCCGTCTTTGGTATATCCTGCTCTCGAATCTTTAACTGATGGTATCCTGATCGTAGATCGACCTTGGAAAATACTTTAGCTCCTTGTAGGCGGTCAAACAAATCATTGATCATCGGCAGTGGGTACTTGTTTTTGATGGTCACTTCATTCAATCCTCGGTAATCAACAACCATCCTCAGCGATCCATCTTTCTTCTCCACTAGAAGTACTGGTGATCCCCAAGGTGACGAACTTGGGCGAATATAGCCTTTATCCAGTAACTCCTTGATCTGCTTCTTAATTTCCTCCAAATCCTTTGCGGGCATCCTGTATGGTCTCTTAGATATTGGCCCTGTGCCTGGCAAAAGTTCAATCAAGAACTCAATGTCTCTATCTGGTGGCATGCCTGGCAACTCTTCTGGAAATACATCCGGATAATCCTTCACCACTGGTACTTCCTCCTGTACAACTCCTGATAAGGAATTTACTTGAGTCCTCTTTGGCATATGCCGGGATACATACTTGATCCTTTTTCCTTCCGGGGTGGTAAGCAAAATCGTCTTGCTGGCACAATCGATGTTTCCTCCATACAACGATAGCCAATCCATTCCCAAAATTACATCCAAACCTTGCGATTCCAAAATAATGAGGTCTGAGGGGAAAACATGCCTTCCAATGGCCAACGGTATCTGAAAAAAATCCTTGGGTTGCCATATACTCTGCTCCTGGCGAGGTTACTAACATAGGGGTTTTGAGAACTTGGGTGGACATCTTAAACTTATTCATGAATCCCCTTGATATGTATGAATGCGATGCACCAGTATCGAAAAGAACGGTTGCAGTAAATGACTTAACCAAAAACTTACCTATTACTGCATCAGGCTGAGCTTCAACTTCCTCCACGCTCACGTGGTTCACATGCCCTTTGTTGAACGGGTTCGGCTTCTTCCCAGAGCTTCCATTGCCATTTCCATTTTGGGCTTCAGGACAATCAGTTGCATAATGTCCAGTCTTCTGGCACTTGAAACAAGTAATGTGACTTAGATCCCTCTTGGTTGGGGTAGATGGGTTGGTGCGGTTCTGTCCGTTTTGTCCTCCATTCCCATTACCATTCTTGGAGCCATTATGGTTGTGCGAACTACCTCCTCCATGGGTATGCTGAAACTGTCCTCCCGGCTTCGGGGTAAATCGTGACTTCTGCTGGGCTCCAGAATTGTACTTCCCTTGTCCATACTTCCTCTTGCGGTTTTCAATCTGCTGTTGCTTCCCTTCAATCATGAGAGCTCTATCTACCAGTTCCTGGTAGTTGTTGAAGGTTGCTACCATCAACTGCATACTCAGTTCATCATTCAGCCCTTCCAAAAATTTCTCCTGCTTGGCAGCATCTGTAGCAACGTCATCTGGTGCATAACGTGCTAACTTACTGAAATCCTCCACATACTGGCCTACGGTGCGTCCTCCTTGGCGTAGGTTGCGAAACTCACGCTTCTTCATAGCCATAGCTCCTGCTGAAACATGAGCTGTACGAAAAGCTTGCTGAAACTGGTCCCATGTGACAGTGTCAATAGGGTGCGTGGCTGTATAATTCTCCCACCATGATGCTGCGGGTCCATCAAGCTGATGTGCGGCAAAACGCACTCTTTCCGCATCTGTGCATCCTGCAGTGGTCAACTCCCTTCCAACTTTGCGGAGCCAATCATCTGCCACAATTGGCTCGGTGCTACTGGAAAACACCGGCGGGTTTAGCCTTAAGAAACGGGCTAAGTGATCAACAGGTGGTGGTGGCGGTGGGTTGTTGTTGTTGTTGTTGCCTTGGTTCTGCACTAACACTTGCATCAGGGCATTCTGTTGCTGAATCAACTGGGTGATCTCTGGCGGGAAAACAAATCCGGTGTCGCGTCTCGGAGGCATCTGATAGGTTTAGAAAAGATGAGAGTTAAGAATAGAATGAGGTCTAGAGGGAAAACACTACCCATATGCTCATGAGACAAATACAATCAATATCACTCAATCAATTCAAACAAGGCAAAACAATCGATCTAACTAGCGTTACAAAGTGCTTGAACTATACTATTAAATGGGGGAAATCTACTACTGATATGGTGGTCTACTAGAAATTCTGATCCGTTGAAGACTCCATGATGTCTGCTCCAGCTTCATCAACCCAGTCGTCTTCACTTGGTTCTGAGTCGGTGTCGTCGATGATGATGTAGTTATTCGGACAAGTGCATTCGTCGACTTCTGCTTTTGGCACTGGATTTCCCATGAATACTCCAATCTTCTTCTCCAGGTCGTCATTCTTCCCTACTAGTGCGTTGATTTCCTCCAAATAATCTTCACGTGTAGCCTTGAGTTCTCCTTGGAGCTCTTTGATCTTCGTTAATGCCTTCTTCAGTTCTTCCTTGTCCGTACACATCTGGTTCTCCTGGCGACGAATATGTTGGTTCTGCTCCTGGATGAAAGCTGCAATTGATCCATCCTTCTTGGTTCTGATCATCTCCCATTGCGCGTCTCGGCGTCCACAAATCTGATAAATTGTATCCTTAAGCTCCTGGTGGTAGACTTCTCCAATGCGTCCCATGGCGATGTGTGCGGCCATGCTCTTCCCTAAACTCCAAGTTGGTGCTTCGAAAACCAATCTTATGGGTTCCATAGTTGGCACAAACGTCCTTCCTGGAATGAGAACTTGAATCTTCCAGCTCTCCTCTTCGGGAAATGTGGCGTTGTAGGTTCCGGTGATGCTTGGTATTCCTATGTTCAAGTACTTGGTGACTTCCTTCAAGTGTCGACCAAACGGCGTGTCTTCATCTGGTTGCATGAACTTGCTCCTTGCATTCGCCACTCCTAAAAGAGTAGAAAAAGGAGCGGGGTCAGAAATGAGAAGAGAGAAGCTTTCTAGGGATTAAGCTTAGTGGTCGTGTCCTACAGTCAGCGTGTGCACTGATACCAACTTTGTAGCGACCAGACCCCAAATGGTCTGTGCTGCTGTGCACCAGTGTCATCCCTGGATCAGTAATGCTGACACGCACAGTACAAATGGAGGATTTATAACAGGGTAGCAATCACGCACTTATTACATCAAATATCTCCGAAGAGATTAAGTATGATAAACATGGCTTAAGGCCATCTAATAACGATAACAGCGGAAGACTTGGAAGATAAGTGAGTCCATCAACTCCAGCGGCATCACTGAGTATAAGACCACGACCTAAGGCACCTTACTCGTCGTCTGAAAAGTCTGCAACATGAAACGTTGCAGCCCGAAAACGGGTCAGCACATAGGATTTGCTGGCAATGTAACACATAGAGAGTAATGAACAATAATAATGCTATACTACATGCATATATGGCTGGTGGAAAGCTCTATGGTTATAGTTTTGCGAAAAGCCAATTTTATCCTACTTCAAAGGAATAATTTTTTTTTACTATCATGGTGGTTGTGAAACATTGAGAAGGTACCTCCAACTCAATCCCAATTAGGTGTCATCATTAAACCAACAAAATTAATTAAAAGTAACGTAGTGATGAGATTCAAATGATAATCCAGGTACTAGATACTCAAGTTGTCCATAACCGGGGACACGGCTAACCATGATTAGTTTGTACACTCTGCAGAGGTTTGCGCACTTTTCCCCACAAGACTCGATCGCCTCCGCTTGATTCTCGCACTGCATGATGTTTGAGAAACGGATGACCGAGACACAGTCTTTCAGGAACAATCACTCTTTACTCCGGGTGGACCGGTACACCTACTTTCCCCTACATCTGCTAGCCCACCTCTTCAAGAGATCTTGTAACCTACTCAGCTATGCTAGAGCCCATAATAGCTTGTGGCTGCACACGGAAGTTTCTAGCATGAATAATCTTATGATCCCTTTGAGCCTGGGTGGCGGACCTTATAAAATCAGACAACACTGGTTTCTCCAGGTGCCTCAATCCACCCAGATGTGAGTGTTAGTTGCCACCTTAAGTTGAACCATTTATAAACATCTCACATCTATTGTGAATATCACTCAAACCTATCCACGTCTACGAGCATAGCATGGCAATAATAAAAGCAACGTAGAAGTAACTCCCAAGGGTTTGAATAGAAAACAGGTAATAGGTACTACCTCAACTACTTCCCAGCTCCCACAATTTAATCAGATCCTAATCATGCAATTGTTTGAGGAATAGATCTAATGCAATAAAACTGGGTATGGAAAGTATGATCAAAGTGTTACTTGCCTTGCTGACGATCCGCAAAACCTAGCGATTCGAAGTAACAAGCGGCACACTCCGGGTACTCTATCGCAAACAAACAAACATACAATCAGTACTCATCTAATGCACAGGTAAAACTCGAATGAAAGATCCCACCAGAAAGTTCAACTTAAGAACTCCGGTTTGCAAAAAGAATCAACTCGAAAGAAGCAACGAAAGTCAAACGGCGAAAGAAAGAAGCTTCGTTTACTAATCTGGATCTAGGTCAAATTTTACTGTAGCAAAAACTTGTTTGAGTAGGTTAAACGGAAAGAGAATTTCGAGACGAAACTCTAGGCGCTTGTATCGCCTGATTCCGATAAACGAGCGAGAAGTTAAACAGAAACGAAGATTCGATCAGAAATCGAATCTGAGATAATCGCAGAAAAATCCGACGAAAAGAAAAACGGACGAACAGTTAAAGAACGGACGTTCGTTAACAGAGAAAAACCGACGAACGCGTTCGTTAAAACGAACGGTTCGGTAAACGCTCGCAAAAGAATAAAACCGAAAAAAAACCGATCTAGGGTTTTTTTTAAACGAACGGTTTTTTTTTTAAAGAAAACCGGCAAACCGAAAGGCATCGGGTATACCTCATCGGGGCGGCTCCGGCGAGGATCCGGC
>NC_057814.1:217879120-217898156 GCF_018294505.1 Triticum aestivum
AATAGCAACGCAATACAACACATCCAATAGAAGGGTCTCGAAGGGCCCAGAGCCGCCTTAACTAAATAGCAACACAATACAACACATCCAAGAGAAGGGTCTCGAAGGGCCCAGAGACGCCTTAACTAAAAAGCAACACAATACAACATATCCAAGAGAAGGGTCTCGAAGGACCTAGAGCCGCCTTAATAAAGGAAAAACATTAATTTTAAAAAATACAATGCAACACATTCGACGACCCCTCCTCCTGGCCCTCCCCTCCCCGGGAAAAAATGAAATTCATAATTAGGTCCATAAACATTGCAAGAAGGTTCCCAAAAGCAACATCCAAACTGCAATGTAGTCCTGCAATGATAGGCTTGAGCGATGAGTCAATTCCACCGCCATCAGCACAAACCACATGGGGCAATGAGATCGCTGCTGCACCACCTCCACCTCATGCACGAATGCTTGAAGAAAGCTTAGGATGCATACGTCGAAGCCAAAGCCAAGGTGCCTCTCTTTTGGCATCATGACTAGGCGACGAAGAAATAGGAGGCCGCCTTTCGACTAAAGAGTCAATGAAAGGGTGGGATAGTGCCAAATCTCCTCGAAGAAGAAGACACCACCAACAAGCTCCGCAGCTCCTCCACGGGCATCGCTGATGTTCTGCTCAAGTAGTAGTAATACTTGCTCCGAGTTCTTCAGCAGACCCGACGATACCACACATCATATGAGTGTGCCAAGCTCAAGCCACTCATCGTGTCCCCATCCCTCACCATGACGACAAAGGAAGAATGGAGAAGCGGCAACCCCAACTCAATCTCGTGCAATGAGCTTATTAAGTGTTAGAAGGGATAGAGAGGGATTGGTGGAATCGTTGTTTATTGCTTGAGCCTCGTGGGCATATATATAGGAGTAGAATGACCAACTTGGAGTACAAGACAAGGCAGGACCAAATCCTAGTCTATCCTATACTTCATAATAATCATAATACTCAACATCCCCCCGCAGTTACAACGGGAGCGACACAGACAGTGAGACTGGAGAAGAATCCGAAGACAAGCCGACGGACACCCCCCACAGTCGTAATGGTCGATGCATCGCGAAAGTCGTGGCTGGAAGGAAACCGACAAGGTTGCTCAAGCAAGGCGGTAGCCCTTTGTGCCGTTTGTCGATTTAGTTGAGAGCGTAGGGTGATGTAGCCGTGCGAAGAATGCCGTGGTCGATGTCGAGTCGGGGTAGCTGGTGTCCAGGAAGTCGCCGTGGAGCCACGGGCGCAAGGAGGCGTCAAGTTAGTCATGGGCGCAGTGGTGTCGAAGTAGTGGTGTCCTTGGAAGAAGACGTTGTTGACGACGCGTCGCGCCGTGTTTGCCAAGCCCGGTGAGGGAGTTATGGACTAAGGGGTCCTCGGGGTGTCAGCCCATTGACTATGGGCCGGACTGGTGAAGTCGTACAACGACAGGAGGTCTATGAAGCTGCGGTGTACCCTCCAAGTCAAGGATAGGCAGGATCTCTTTACCCCTTATTGTAATCTATCTCCGGTAACCCTAACCCTACCGGTGTCTATATAACCGAGGGTTGTAGTCTTTAGGGCTAGTGCTATATTCATCACCTCATCACCTTAGGGTTTAGCTCATGCTGGTCTCGAGGTAGATCTACTCTGTAACCATACTATACATCCAATACAATCAAGCAGGACGTAGGGTATTACCACTTCGAGAGGGCCCGAACCTGGGTAAACACCGTGTTCATCGTCCCTTGTTCCCCATCGATTCTAGATCCACAGCTCGGGACCCCCTACCCCGAGGTCTGCCGGTTTTGACACCGACATTGGTGCTTTCATTGAGAGGTCCGTTGTTGGATTGCCGAAAGAATCGATGGCTCAACCGGTCGTTAGAGACCACACCTGTGCCAAGGGCTTCCCCGCCCCGGATTATCTCTTCGTGTTCGGTGGTGTATTATTATGCGCCAATCACATTGGTCGCCTCGACCAGATTGAAGGCTTCGCCCCCATGGAGCGACCCGCCAGCTCGGGGGCATCAACCCCGGGGCCAGTAGACCCAAAAGAATCAGATGTCTCCGAGGGTCCGACCTTCAAGCCTGACTCCGACAGACCGTCCACAAGACCCCCCGCCGAATCTCTGGAGTGTTTGGCACCCCCGTGTGCCCAGCCGGCAGACCACCTTGCAAGTCTATTCCGCGCAATGGGAATCTCCGTTACGAGGCCCACGGCCTATGATCAGGTTGGGCTTAAACCCGACGACCGAGAAATCAACACCCCTCCGGTCACGCACCTCGTCGCCACCGTTGAAGAGGCCCAGGAAGGTACACAACCTTATAAGCTAAAAACAATGTACACTCGAGTCTCTAGCTCAGAGTCAAGCACCAGCCCAGAAATACATCCGGACTGGAGCCCTAAAGCAGGATCCGGCCTCGCACATTAGTCCGGATCCGAACCCTGCGCGGTCAAAACTGGACGCAACTCAACCTCCTATTGAGGATAGTTCGGGTCCACCGCAGGTGGGAATCCCAAAAAATTTCCCACCCACCCACCATGCGAAATACTCCCCGGATTCGGGAAATCCGGACATATGGGACCTCATGAATGTCAAACAGCTGCCAAACGAGACAATCCGTCATTATTAGGCTAGATTTTTCCTTGCAAAAAACAAGATGCCATCTTGCTGCGACAAAGAGGTAATCAAAGCTTTCCAGTTCACCTTCAAGGACGAGGGCCTTTTGAACGCCCTCGCTTGCCGCCGAGTCCAAAGCTTCACCAGACTATCAGACATACGCAAGTATTGCGCCATGGAAAACACGTGGAGGGCACAACAGATGAGCATGGGGTCACCGCCGGCCGCACTGCACGAAAAATCTCACGTTAAACGAGCATACACACATCGGTCGGTGGAACGCGAGCCCGACGAAAAGAAAACCGGACCTAGATCAGTGGTGGACGAGTTGCTGGATAAACCGTGCCCAATACACTCGGTCTTGCTAGACGCAAACCCGACCCACAGACTTCGAGCCTGTTGGGTGGTAAGACAAGTGGCCAAATATGGCGAGCCAATCTTGGGACTTACACCTCCAGAGAGCAGTCCGCGGCTTCACCACAGGACCACAATGTTCTTATGGTATACGAGACGCTCGCCTCAAACAATAAAAGGAAAAAAGGCTCTTCGAGAGCTCAGCCAGATATATCAAGTGACGGTCTGATGTCTACTAGGCAACTTTATTCTTGTAGACACGTGTTGGGCCTCGAAGCGCAGAGTTTTGTAGGACAGTAGCAATTTTCCCTCAAGTGGATGACCTAAGGTTTATCAATCCATGAGAGGTGTAGGATGAAGATGGTCTCTCTCTAACGACCCTGCAACTAAATACTAGAAATCTCTTCTGTCCCCAACACACCCAATACAATGGCAAATTGTATAGGTGCACTAGTTCGGCGAAGAGATGGTGATAAAAGTGTAATATGGATGGTAGAAATATATTTTTATAATCTGAATAAATGAAAACAGCAAGGTAGCAAATAGTAAACGGGCACAAAAGCGGTATTGCAATGCTTGAAAATGAGGCCTAGGGTCCGTACTTTCGCTAGTGCAACCTCTCAATAATGCTAATATAATTGGATCATATAACCACCCCTCAAAGTACGATGAAGAATCACTCCAAAGTTCCTATCTAGCGGAGAACATAAGAATAAATTGTTTGTAGGGTAAGAAACCACCTCAAAGCTATTCTTTCCGTTCGATCTATTCAAGAGTTCGTACTAAAATAACGTTGAGATGCCTGGTTTTTAAATTCTAGTAAATCCAAAATTCGTCTGAAATTCATGAAACTCGGCATGCTATCATGGAGCGGCATCAACATGCCGTGGTAAAAAATTTGTCCCATTTGGGGCAAGTTCGGGCATAAGCTTCTCACAAACCAGAGTTTCTCACAACAAGCATGATGGTTTCGATAGGGAACGTCCCACCTTTGAGGACAAAATGATATCCATTACCTCTTATTGCTTTCAAAAATTTTCTAGTGTCAACATAGAACAACAGGAGTGTTGTGTCAATTTTTGTGATTTTTCGGGGTTTGTTTGGACATTTTTGTGCATTAACTGGGGTTCCTAGGCATTTTATGTGCATAATTCAAATTTGAACTACAAGCACATGCTCCATGCAAGAGTTGGTTGAAAAATCTAATCTATGTCCTTGGGTGAATTTCTAGGTCCCATGCAAGAGATGGGAATGAAATTCAAACACCAGGGCACTGTTGATTGTCGGCAAAATGTTGAGATGCCTGGTTTTTAAATTCTAGTAAATCCAAAACTCGTCTGAAATTCATGAAAGTTGGCATGCTATCATGGAGCGGCATCAACATGCCGTGGTAAAAAAATTGTCCCATTTGGGGCAGGTTCGGGTATATGCTTCTCAGAAACCAGAGCTTCTCACAACAAGCATGATGGTTTCGATAGACGTCCCACCTTTGGGGACGAAATGATATCCATATCCTCTTATTGCTTTCAAAAATTTTCTCGTGTTGGCATAGAACAACAGGAGTGTTGTGTCAATTTTGGGATTTTTCAGGGTTCCTTTGGACATTTTTATGCATTAACTGAGTTTTCAATGCATTTATGTGCATAATTCAAATTTGAACTACATGCACATGCTCCAGTGCATATAAATTGGTTGAAAAATCAAATCTGTGTCCTTGGGTGCATGCTTAGGTCCCATGCAAGAAATGGGAATGATTTTCAAACACCAGGGCACCATTGTTTGCCGGCAAAACATTGAGATGCCTGGTTTTTAAATTTTAGTAAATCCAAAACTCGTCTGAAATTCATGAAACTTTGCATGCTATCATGGAATGGCACCCGACATGCTGTGGCATTTTTCGTGTCCATTTTGAGAGAAGGCGCACTCGAATAATGACAGCCAACAAAGGCATTTTGAAAAAATAGCTGCCACTTTAATATCTCAAACGTTTGTATAATTCAAACCATGTGCGTTCTGTTAACCATTCATGTGACGCCACGTGTCTTGGTTTTAATGGTTGTAGGAGGTGCCGTGCAGACAGCTGCTTGACCTTGACTGAACAGGAGGCGTGCGAGCGCAGTCCGGTGTGAATGGTGACCGAGAGGCGTGCAAGCTGTCCTCCAATGCGCAGGCTCACTGGGAAGCGAGCTCTTTGACTTCCATGGCCGCCCGCCTTCCTCTCCATTAATGGCGCCCAAGCCGCTGTTCAATACGGGCGGCCTTACTGTTCACCTCCCATTCCCCTCCCTCCCGCAGACCTCCACCAACGCCATGGCGCAGAATGATCATCTACCACTAGTCTTCAAGTTTGGTGAAGTCGACTATGAGCCGGAGGAGATAGAAAATAAGGAGGAATGGGGCCTCATGGACATGGCCTAGAACGAGTTGGCTGCGGGGGTTGCTGACCCTGCTCCCGTCCCAGCTCCCATCCCCGCGCCCGCGCCAGCGACCATCCCCGTAGCATTGACGGGCTAGTCCGAGCACTATCGCAGAGCTGGAAGCCGCGGGCATTAGCGAGGTCTCTGCGGACCCGCGCGAGCTCGTGTACATGCCAGCACCAGCGCCCGTGCCCGTGCCCGTGCGCGCCCCTCCACCCACTGTGGCGCCGGCCCACGTGCGTTTGGCTGCACCCGCCGCTCCCTTGCCCGTGCGCGCCCGTCCACCCACCACGGCGCCGGTCCCCGTGCGTTTGGCTGCACCCGCCGCTCCCGTGCCCGTGCGCGCGCCCCCCTCAGCGGCATGGGACGCTGCCGTCGACCGCTACCTCTCAGCGGCGCCAGTTGCCGTCCTCCCGTGCCCCGCCCATCGATCGCGCGACGACATGATGTTTGATTTACTAGTGAAGAACATTTTGTGCTGCCTTGGAGACTTCAACGACGGCATCCCAGAGGATGACAAGGACAATGACGGCGCGGCACGCCGCCTCCGCCGCCGTCGGAAATAGTTTTTTTGGGGTTTAATACTGTATCTCAAATTCTTGATCATATGAATATAAATTCGCAGTGTGACTGAATGAAAGATATGGTTTGAACGAACTTGCGTATTTCTCTCTTAATGTACAGACTTATCAAACGATTTTCTTAAAAAAAACGTCGATGGTTTTTAAATATAAAACACTCATCGCAAACGTTTTAGTTAGAACACCCGTATGCAAACCGACAGCTTCCCCAGGAAGCCAAGGGAAAATGTGCTGAGCAGGATTTCTGCATCCCTTCAACGCAAATGGTTGTTTTGCATGACCCGTGTGGAACCACGTACAAACAATTGGGTAAGATTTGCATATCTGTCATTTTGGGTATGTTGCCATTTGTCAAACTGGAAAGATTGACATTTGTTTATCTAGTAACATTGCCATTTGTCAACCTTGTAACACTGCGATTTGTCAAAATATGCAGCTAAAAATCACTAGCACTATCTAATTTTTGCAACTAAAATCACTAGCACTGTTCATATGGACACCACTAGCAGGCGTGAGTTGATGGACGCATATGCAAATGTACCATTGATTACATACAACAAGTCATCAACCCACAACGACAACGAGGATACACGTTGGATTATAGATCATTTCCAACAAAACATTCTAGTAAAGTAAAGTTTTTCTCACACAACAAATAACAAAGTGATGAAATGAACTTCAGCTCAACCACTCGTCAGCGTTGGAAACACTTGCTTTGAACCAGAAGTGATTATCTAGGAAGGGCCAGCTACTGTCAATCTCGAGACCAACGCATGACTGATCATCCAGGCTGAAGCGGCCTATGTCAAGACCCATATTGGGACGGTAGGGAAGCATAGCAATGTCCGAGGTATAGATACAGTTGCTTCTCATAAATGGTAGTAACGTTGTGTCAACAGCAGCTGGATCGCCTTCCACCATCATTGGATATTTTTGTCCAAGGAATAGCGAGTTTCCTCCAAGACTTTCAATACTGAACCAGGGAGAAGGTGTTGGCGCTAGTACACTAGTATCCATCCCGAATACCCTGCAACGGATGTTGGAATAGGTCCGGAGAGTGCGACCATGCGAGACAACACCTGCTTCCTTAGTAACATCAGCAATGCCCTGTATACAGACAAGAAGAGGTGATCCATCGGAATAAGTTGCCAGGCGCCACTGAGTATATGGGTCCTGCTCGTCCTCATGCTCGTGATCATCAGCATCGCCATCCCCCCTTGGTTAATTTTTTTTCAAGTATAGGTGGTGGAATGTTCACAGGACTTTGGAAACACAAGAAGGTTAATTAATTAGTAACGCAAAACTAGCTAACCCACATGCATGTGGATGAAACAATTATAATTACGGTGGAAGACAAACGTACCGAAAGCATGATGATTCCATGCAAAAACAGTGCCACGAGTGGTGGCAGCAAACACAAGACCCTCGTATTGAATTGCATCACAGTACTCATCCGTGTACAGAAATTGATTTTTGAGCAATATCCATCGAGGCGTGGAAGTAAGGAAGGCAACAAGCTTGTCGAAGATAGCAACAACTTCATAGTTTGTGTAATCCCAAGAGTGGTTGGGAACTCGACAAATTGCTATCTTCCGTAGACGACAGTCACCATGATCGTATTTGAACTCACGTAGAATACCGGTGTACTCAACCTCTGGGCAGTCGTCTGAGATTTTTGGAAGTGGAACCCGGTGACGAGTGTCACTACAAAAATATACACTTCCGTGATGATACGTGTTTGTCACAGTAGGTCACGTTTTTTGTCATGCATGTACATCCATGACAAATTTATGACAGAATCAAGATAGTCATACCTGTGCTGTCGTAGAAGTGTTCCATGACATTACCAAAATTATCATCACGGAAGTGTCCACTTCCATGACGATAAATCGCGCGTCACATAAGTGCTTTCGTCAAGGGTGACCGACACATGGCATCCACCGTAACGGAACGCCGTTAAGCTATCGGGTCCGGTTTTGGATCCGATAACCCGTTAACAGCCCCGACCAATGGGGATTTTCCACGTGTAAAATCATCATTGGCTGGAGGAAACACGTGTCGGCTCACTGTTGGGACAGATGTCATCCACTCATTGGACCCAAAGCGCCTATGATACATCGACACGTGGCATGGCCCAACAAAGGACCATATAGGTTAAAAAGGCCGGCCCAGTCAAAGGCCCATAGTACTTACTCAGGTACTAGTGGGCCAGCCCAGTAACAACCTGCTTAATAAAGGCCCATTTACGGCCCGAAGCCAGATCTGGCCCGTTAATTGTTTGCCGAATATTTGGGCCCATTTACGGCCCGAAGCCAGATCTGGCCCGTTAATTGTTCGCCGAATATTTGGGCCCAATTACAGCCCAGTGACTTTCGGCCTGTTAGAGGCCCGATGTAGACATGGGCCCATTTCAGCCCGGTGTGACTTTCGGCCTGGGAATGGCCCGTGCTGCCCATGGGCCATATATGGTCCGATAGGACATCGGGCCCACTAACGGCCCGTGATAAAGGTGGCAACAGTTAAGCCCAACGTGACTTTGGGCCTGTTAAAGGTCTGCCGCATAATTCGGCCCGTTGATGTCTGTACTAAGCTTTCGGCCTCTTAAGGGCCCATGATATCAGTGGGCCAACTAAGGCCCGAGATATGTTTCGGCCTGGTAACTGCCCGTGATATAACTGGGCCCAAAAAGGCCCGGTCTACATTTCAGCCTGCTGAAGGCCCGTCGACGACTAGTGAAAATTGAGGCCCAATATGCATTTCGGCCTGCTAAAGGCCCATGGTTTCATCTGGGCCGTAACAGGCCAGTACAATATTCAGCCTGTTAATGGCCCAATGCTACCTGGGCCAAACTAAGCGCTGGGTCCACAAAAGGCCCAACTAAAATATAGGCCGGTGTAAGTTGTGGGCCTCGTGCAAAGTGTGAAGGCCCCAATGATTCGGGACCAAGAAAGATGCAGGCCGGCCCAATTGTGGCCCGCTAAACACCAGGCCCGTTAGAGGCGAATGTTTCGGCCCGGTCGACTACATCTGATTTTTTTTTCAGATAACGAATGATGGCAGTAACTAGTAGGAATTAAGAACAAACCTACTCTATACAATAAAGAAATTACGGCATAGTAACTAAGAATAAACCTACACTATACAATAAAGGATTTATGGTATATTACATCCACTGGGCATCGAAGTTCGCCACCAGTGATCATAACGCGCAACGAAGAAGCAGATTATAAAAACTGGGCACCATTGCAGCGTAACAAAATAATACTGAACCGAGACCACTTCCAAGACAGTTCAAGAAAGGTTAGCCTTGCGCGGGAACTGCTGCGCAAGATGCTGAGCAAGGCTGTGAGACCGGCCTAGCATGTTGGTCATAGCTTCCAGGTGTAGCTGTTTAGCGATGAGGTTCTCATTGGTGTTCTCCGCAATCTTTCTTAGAGATAGGACTTCAAGTCGAAGTTGAGTTGCAGAATGCCTTTCTGCTAGAACTTGGGACTGAAGAAGTCGAACTGATTCAGGCAACGAATTCTGTGAGCTTGTCTGACTGCTAGTCTCAAGTAACTTGAACACTGCATCAAGACAAGACTTTGGGGTTGTCTCGCTATCTTCAAGATGTTTTGCCTTCTTTGCTGCAATATATGTTGGGTTTGTCTCACAGCCTTCAGCAGACTTGTGCATGCCATCAGGCATATCGCCCTGAAACAAAGCAGAGAGATGACAGGTTTTGCATGTGTATAAACAAAGATGATAACTGTGCTGTCAATTCCATCCAATTTCAAATTAGAAAATAAAGAGTAAGTTCAAAATATCAATAGCATAATTTGGCATTGTTCATAATGCGGGGAGCTTCACCACACTACTGGATTACCATGTCAACATAACAAGCATAGATGAAGGGCAAAGAAAATCATTGTATCTATTTTGGTTAATGTGCATGGCATGTTGTTCATATCATCAGCCACATCAGTAAGATAAAACAGGAGATGACAAGGTGCAAACGTGGGTTGCTTCACCACACACTGGATTATAGATCCACAAAAACAAGCATACATATAGGGAGTATTGAGTAATGTGCGTGGTATGAATAAGGAATTTGGTTTTACAAGTAAAACTTAGAACTTATGGTTCTTGCGAACATGCATTTTGGTAGAAACAGCAAACTAAACAACAGTAAACGATAGGGAGTATGAGAAAATTAAACAGCAGTTGAGGATAAAGGCTTTAGAAGGACTGACTTACATTAACAGTTAACACCGGCTTTATAATACCCTTGTCCATGTCAAGGGAAGGATAACTCAAGAATTTCAGCACATAATCTTCTTCATAAGCATTGCCTGTACTCTATATTTTGTAGAGAGTAATTATAGATATGATAATACTGGAAGGGATAGAGGATAATGAAGATAAGATGAAGATTGATGCTACATAATCAACTACCAATCCCTGGAAGTACAAGCATTACAGGACAAAATGTACTGACAAGAGCAATGGGCTACACTTCTGCACTGGTATTGTCTGTGTATTCTACTTTTTGGTAAGATTAAATATAGATCTGATCTTTTTTAGTAAATGGTGGGCGAGGGAGATAAGATGCAGAATGCTACACAATGAACCAATCCCTCTTCCCATAATACAAGAGTGTTTTGAACACTGGTGTACTGTACAAAACGTTCTTATATTATGGGATGGAGGGAGTAGCTGTTAATGTGAGTACAGTGATAGACGACGTTCAATCCTTACAAGAGGACTGCAGAGCTAAACCTCTTCAAAAGCATTGAGTTGATTCTAAATTTATGTAAGAGTCCATACGGATCTTATAATGTCCACCAAATGGACGATAACGAGGCTAACATGTGCAGTGATGCTACATAATCAAACAGCTATGAAAGTAAGTATGGTCATACAGGGCAAGAGGTACTCACAAGAGCAATGCAGTGTGCAGTATAGTTGCGAGATTCTGTAGTCCCTTGAGAATGAATGTTCTTCTGCTAACAGTGTTTGTACAAGTGAGACGTTAAGGCAAATGCAGAAATGTAGTTCAAATTGTGATGTGATATCATAGATAGTACCTTACGCTGCAGCCGAGACCAATGTGTAACAAGGTTATTCCAGTCACCGTCGGATAAATGTAGCACCGGAGACTTTACAGAAATTTCGTCTAGAGGCTTGCCATCGAAGTGCGCTTGCCTCAGGTAGGAACGATACTTCATCAACAAGTGCTTGAAAAGCGCAACCAACCCTTGCTCGTCTTCACAATCCAATTTGGTCCTCGCCTATTTAAAAGAATGAAATCTTGTGTCTTCTGTCAACAGAAACATATGCAACAATGATCATGAATAACATTAGTACATTACTTACGCGTAAGTTGCGGAGGAAGACTGGAAATTGTTCTGTGTCTGCGGTATAATCTTTCCATGAAGGAAAGATGCGCACAAAGTTCCTGACAACAATATAAGCTTTCTCTTCAAAACTGGGAAGAAATGGAACAGGGGTCCTATTTGCTGCAATTGGGGCTCTCTCTGGTTCGAAAAGGGATTTGGCAACTGGATTTGGTGTACTCTTTGCTGGAAGGGGGGTTTTGCATCATAGAGCTGGTGCTATGTCAACTGGCATAATCATAATGTTTGCTGCAGTTGGGGTCTGCTGAGTTGGGGCATCAGAAATGACCAGTGTAGTAGGGCTAGAGTCTGCTAGAGTTGGGGTGTTTTGTGGGTCAGGTGATATTGCAACTACACCTAATGGGCTATTTGATTTATCAGGTGCCACTACCTTTTCCAAATACTTTGCTTGTGCTCCTCCACGATCAGCAATCACCCTCTTCCTTTTGAACGTCTGATACACAAGAACAACATTTGAATGGATAAATATGGTATGATGACAGATGGAATATGTACTGAAAATGGATAGGCAGGGCGTATTCACATACACGATGTGTAAACTAAGCTAATGGCAGTTCAACAAAGTAGAAGCAATGCAAATCATCAGTTGCAAGATATGTGCGACAAATATAACCTTGGAAAGTTAGAGCAAGCACCTTGATGGGTGAATAAGATAGGGCATCTTCCTCTGACTCCTCCACTAGGGAGCTACATTGACTTAGGTCTCCCTCTAGCTCAGAATCACTGTTAGGATCATATTCTGAGCATGAATCTTTATGTGGAGAGCGTTTGCATTGCATTGCATCCAGACTTGATTTCAGTCCCTTAATGCCAAGTTTGACAGTCTGCTTTATTCTTTTCATGCGCGCAAGCTCATAATCATTATGATGCTGTTCAGAATCTGAGATTCATGAAAACATAAAAAGCAGTCAGATTATCTATGGAATGCATTGCAGATTCAACTCGAAGAGTGTCTCCCTATAAACCCCTGCATATGCAAAGTTCACCCCCAACCGTGCTGACCAGACCACACACAGAAATACAAACCACTTATGTCTCTATAACAGGCAGACACACATTTCAAAACTGAAGTAGGAACATTAGAATCATATGAAATTCGTATTTGAACAAATAAACTAAGGAATTATGAGTGGCATAATGTTTAGCTTCAAGGGTGGAGTGTTGGTAGTGCGACACAAAGCAAGTAGGCAGATTGTATTCCATGTAAAAGATCGAAGCCTATGTAAAAGCTGGAAATGACACTTTCTTTCTATACAATGCAGTGTTTGTTGCCCACACATGATGGAAGAGATCACATAGAGAAATACTATTCACTCATGTCTACGGTTGCAGTATTTAGAAACAGGGTGGTCCACCCTAAAAGAATATTGACAACAAATATGACAAGGCAAGCATAGATGTAGTGAATCAATCATTTACTTGTGAGCTTACTAGGACAAGTATGCAGAATTGTAACTGCAGTAAGAGACCGTCCAAAATCTGAATCAAGAAGTTTGTCTAGCACTTATTGTTTGCAACTAATCGACGTGAATAATTGGATATTATATCGAATGAGTAAGAAAGACAAGTAAAATTGTCAAAAAACCTGGCTTGCAGTAGTAATCTGGGTCAATGTCACTACGACCAACAATCCAAAATGACTAGTGTCTGTTCCTAGGGCCGGAATTTTGAAAACCCTGTGAACTTTACAGGTACTAAAGATTACCGAAATACATCTGCACCATTAAGTGTAGGTAGCACTGAGCACACAACAAACCCTAATGACAGTCCTGCCTAATGAGTAATGAATCAATTAGAAAATGGGTGATGAGGAGTGGCTGCTGAGTGTTGAGGACTTATCTCAGGATAAATCGGGTTGGCTTAGTGGGTGCTGCACGCCACGCCTGAGCCCTGAATGGACTGGGAAGGTAGACACGGCGGCGCGCCCGGGCAGCGGTGACGCTGTTGGGCGAGCGGCTCCTGACCTCCTGTTAGTCCGGCGTCTCCTCCTAGAGTCATGCCGTCTGGGGATGGCAAGTCGCCGGCGAGGCAGGCGGCTGGGGGCGAGTAGAGATCGGAAGCGCGCAGCAGAACATAGGGGAATCGGGGCCTGGGACGACCCAAAATCCCAGGGTGGGCCGGCCCACCATGGGCACCCCGTAGAGATACACACCCGAGCGGCGAACATGCATTTTTGAAACTAATTTAGGAACATTTAGCTGACCAATTAAACGAATCTGTTTTTAATAATATCAGATTTGTATTTGAACAACTAAGCTTGTTTAGCTTCATGGGTCGAGCAGTGCTATTATGACAGGAGCACGTATTCTGATCGTATAGTGATCATAAAAGGGGGAAACCAGAGAAATGATATTTAGCTGCCATTGTTTGCTTCGAACTAAGAACTAAATTCTAAGAGCTGAAAAGAAAGTAGAGTAACCAAGTTAAGATCTATTTTCTGGTTGAGATCAAAAAGTTGAGGAGATATGAAGTACCACCTCTCTTGCGCCGCCGTGTAGGCATCGGGGGTGCGATGGCTGTCGGTGGTGTTGAAGCAGATCTGTGATGGTAGACGGGTGCATCGGGGGACCGTTGCGGTGGAAGAGAAGGTCGTGTGAGTGCCCCCGACAAAGAGGACGACGATGTCGATGAAGCGAGAGGACGTGATGCAAGGCTCTTGGTCCGTCGCCGTGGATGAGAAACGTCCATCTCTAGCAGTGGACGACGCGGTCTTGGTAGGTGCTCTGGCATGGTGGAGGACGGTGGCGATGGGTGTGGTGGAGGACGGCGGAGATGGATGTGGTGGAGGACGACGGCGATGGATGGGGTGGCGGACGGAGGCTGGTGTGGGGATGGTGTTCTAGCGCGGACGGTGTATGAATGGGAAAATGGAGGGAGAGGTACGGGGAACCATGTTTTTGGGACGTGCCTGTCTGAAATATGGGAAAGTTACGAACTTAGCCCCCGTTTAAAATTTGGACATCTCGTCTGTTGGGGATACGACGGTAATCTCGCATCTTGCCAATATTTGCCCAGAGCGATTTCGGGCGAGGAGAGGGTGGTTGGCGCCCACGGTGCATGAACGGGGCTGACAGGTAGGGCGGTTGTGTCACGTCTGAGTGAAGTTACAAACCTGCCCCTATTGAAAATATTTGCCTACATCGATTTCGGCCGAGTCGAGTTTGTTTTGCCGCTCACCGTGTATGAATGGGGAAATGGAGGGAGAAACAGAGGTCTTTCGGACGAGCTTGAATCAAATGTGTTTTGCCGCCCATGTTTGGCGCCCACCGTGTCGGAATGGGCTCAGAGGCGGTCGTGTCACGTCTAATTGAAGTTACTATCCTACCCTATTTAGAGCAGTGGAAATCGGGCCGATGGATTGTCCGTGTAATGGGTAGACAGTAATTTCCATCTCCCAAACACTTGGCTTCGGGCAGCCGACGTGGGAGTGGACATTTTGTCGCTTCTTTTGAATTTTGGGACAATAAGCATCCACGTTTACCCTGGCAACTAAATTCGAATCCATTTTGTATTCCTATACGAATCTTTATAAATCATTCTATGTGTTTTTATATATCTTCAAAAGGACGACAAAGATGTATTCCACTGTCATATATGAATATGGTTTACAAATGCCGATACTCAAATTCAGAAGCTAGAATCCAGTTTAAGGTGAATTCGAATATTTGGAACACTTCATGTCCAACTCAAATGTCACACGCAGCATAATGTGTACTCCCATTTAGATATGTACACAAGCGATGTATCAAGATTCAAATACCGAGTCAATCAACCAAGAATGTATAGAACTAACAGACGTATAAACACTTATAGAGTATATGGATCGATAATATCAACTAACATACATAAGCCAGGCTGCTGTACTTTTCTTTGCTACAATAGCATCCTTTTTTAGCCAAGCTACTACAACATCTTCGCCCTTTCCGATGCGTGCCACTTATGGTCCATCTATACTACTATTATTGCTGAATGCACATTCATCCCGATTGGCATATTTGTAGGTCTGGCACAGCAATCAAAATGAAATGTCTCCGAGTCTTATCAATTAATACAGACTTGTGCTCAAATAAAATTACAAACCAAAAAACAAAAAACAAAAACAATTATTACATGATCTCTAAAACAAATGGTTTGATTGATTACATGAACAAACAACACAAAGGTTATTCAATGATGGAAGGAACATTTCACCTATGATTTACCAAGTGGGAATTTAATTTCCTTTTTTCCTTCAGGACCTTAACAATGTGGCCAGTCTCAACTTGCTTCGTTTTGAAATCCACCAAATATTTAATGGTTGTCTTGAGTACTGCTACTGATTGTGCTGTTTGCTTCCTCAACATGTCAACTTCATATCTAAGTGCAGAAGCAGAATCTCTTTCTACCACTAGTTTAGCCTCTAGAGCATCAGGAGTTGGCGATTCATAATGCACGATTGGGCCGGTGCCACTACTGTGGGATGATACAACGTCCATGGGGGCCTCACTCCTTGATCTTGGCTAACCTGTTTTGCCATTAAAGTTCCGATTGGATTCAGAAAAGTTGAAGTTAGCAAAACATCTCAACTGGGAGTTATAACAGCAAACCAGTTAAACAAACAAGGAATTAAAGAGTTTCAATTTGGTGCTAAAAAGTAGTTATTAACATCATTGTAACCCGTTGTTGCAGCAGCAAAGCAGTTAAACAAACAAGTAGCTATTTAAGTTCAGGCAAACAGGTAATTCTTAACAGTAAGTATCAAACACATAGATAGGCGCAGTCTATAATAGGATTAATAGGCTGTGGCATTATGTAATCAGTAGCAAACTAAATTAAGCCAAGCAACGTAATTGAACAATTTTGCAATAAGTGGCTAACTAAAATTCCGAGAAGCGGGTAACTGAACTTACGCTAGTTCTTTGTACAGGCACACTGCAACTTCTTTTTCGCTTAGAAGGTTGTACGAAGGAGTCCATGGCATCAATTGCTTGGATACGCAGTCCCAATACTTCTTTCTTCCCACACTGCATTGGTAAGTCGAATGGTTAATCTAGTAAGATGGTGCGTCCTTGATATGTTATATGAGGACGTGTAGTCAGACTAGTTGTAGCCACACACATCACACTGGCTCTTACTTTATATTTCATGCGATTACTTTTGGCATATCGAGATCTAAGCAATCTACAATAGGATGAAAAGACTGGCATCCTTCACATTATTGGCGAACTCAGTTCATAGAAACAAGCAATTCAACCATTCTATGGGTAAATCAAAAGCGCCACTGGAATATTTTTCACTACCCCTATCATACACGCAAAAAGGGGCGACGCCACCATAGGGGCTAGTATGGGCGGCCGCGTCGGGTGGCTCGAAAGTTTGCACCTAGTTTGAGTCATCCAGGTTGGCCCAGGCTAGTTTTGTTCGTCCCAACGCACGAGCAGGCAATGTAAAAAAATGAAGAAAAATATTTCAATTTGGATAGGCCAATAACATAAGTGCAAGGCAGGCCCTATAGCAGGCTCGCGGCACAAACGAGCGCCTCCCATATTGATCGACAGCAGGAAAAATCCCAATTCATCCGCTCCAGCCTCCAGTCTGGTTCGCTCCTAACCTAGCCGCCGCTGGACAGACCGACACAACACTTCCTCGCGCCCTCGTTGGAGGGCGGTCGCCAGGCTTCAAGCGAACGGAAGGACAAGAAGATGAAGATCCAACCCTGGGTGTAGCCTGCGTGGGAGGCAGCGGCGGCAACACGGGCATGACATCGAGCTTGCGCAAACGGGTAGTCGCAGCTTGCAAGAGTAGCATGCGCAACGAGCAGGTACATCACATCCCTGATTATATCTAATTCAACTCTTTAATTTCTGGCCAATAGTTAAACCTGACGGTGTTGTAAAACTGCTTGTATGTAGGGAATCTATGAGAAAATGAAACCAATTTCTACTTATTTTATAACTCCCCCAATCAATACTGAACTGACTGAATCTGATGAATCTAATCAAGTTTCCGGTGCAAACATCCAAGCTCATGTTGTTCTTGAGCCTGAAGTGCCTAATGAACAGACTGGTAATGAAGGATTTGATGCAAACATTTTACATGCTCTTGGTGATGAACATATAGTGTCTAATGAGGCATCTAATGCAAGCATTTTGCAAGCTCCCATTGAAGGATTTAGTGTCTAATGATGATCTGCTATGTTGAGAGAGACATAGAGATTTGCACGCATTGATGACAAGCAAATTATAGTGCATTTTCATGGCTTGAGGAAACATCGAGGCCATCTACCAGAAAGTCCCCGTATCATGACAACGTAGCATAAATACTTTTCTAATATGTTGTTTGAAACTATTGGCATACTTGTGCAGGATAGATATATTGATATGCAGTTTGCGCACTGGTTATAGGTGCAATTACACTTCGACATTTTCAGCCAGAGAACGAATAATTCAAGCAGGTACAGACCATGTTTGTAATCCTTGTACACCATGTTGCATTTTGTGTTTTTTGGTGCTTGCATCATTTAGTGTTTATAATCTGAACTACTTTGGATCATTAGCTGGTTTTCAAAGTGCATGTAGCTTCACATTTCTCAAGTTATGTTGATTTCCGGTGTGCAAGTGCCTTCGTATTTTTTAAGTTAAATGTTCGCCCTGGTAACTTGAATTCGTGGATCCGCCACTGCACACAAATCATACACGAATGCCAGTACGAATTAAATGAAATGCAGGGACTTACGCTAGCTCGTTGTACAGGCTCACTGCAGCTTTGCTTGCGCTTGGGATGTTCCATGTACAAGTCCATGTTACCACTTGCTTGGATGTGCAGGCCTTGCATCCCCCTCTGCATTTTTGACATGGCGAATGGCTGATCAAATAAGAGGAATCGACCTTGCTGTTGCACCGGAGGACATATACTTACAAGGTTATACGGGTGCAGGATGTGTACCAGATTCTGTAGCGACGTCATGCTTCGCTAAAAAATGGATTTGCTTGTTTCAGATATCTCCAGAAGAAATAAGAGTTAAAGTCAGAGTTGGATAGGCGTGTAAGCTAAGAGAACAGTGAAAGGATATCCAAACATCGTCGGAACAGTGCACAAGGGAGTGATGTGTGGATACCTAGTTCGGGCCGGCGTTTGGGCATGCTCGCCTAGCTAGAGTGCGGGTCACTTCAGAGCCATTAAGGGTGATGCGCTGGCTGGCTGCGCACGGATGCAGATCTTGAGTGGCAGCGGAGCGCTACGATGCGATGGACGAGACCGTTGGTGAAGCCCCAACGGCCTCGGGGGCGGAGGCGCGACGATGTGCTCGGTGAAGTAGCCCCGGTGAGTTGGGAGACGGTGTCGGTGAAGCGCACCTGATGCAGTGGAAGTCGGTGTCTGTGAGGCAAGTCGGTTGCGGCGGCCGACGTTGTCGGTGGACCACCCGGTGCGGTGGACGAGGGCGTAGATGAGGTAGCTCCGGTGCGGTGGTGAAGCACGACCGTCGTCTTCGTCGTCGTCGTCCGGCACAGAGGTGGGGAAAGAGACGAGACGCGGGGCGATTCTAACTTTGCTTGGGTTGGCGGCGAATTAGGGATTTGAGCAATCTGGGCGCGGAAGGGGACGGTGGAGAAGGGAGATTTTGCAGGGCTGGAATTGGGGCCGCCAGATATTTCAATCCGAAACGTGGAAGCGCGAACTTATTTTGTCGTCGT